>NW_027210927.1:0-42500 GCF_029030835.1 Brachyistius frenatus
TTTCAGACTATAGTTAGACTGGTTTAGAACATGGTTTCAGACTATAGTTAGACTGGTTTAGAACATGGTTTTATACTATAGTTAGACTGGTTTAGAACATGGTTTCAGACTATAGTTAGACTGGTTTACAACATGGTTTCAGACTATAGTTAGACTGGTTTACAACATGGTTTCAGACTATAGTTAGACTGGTTTAGAACATGGTTTAGACTGGTTTAAAACATGGTTTTAGACTATAGTTAGACTGGTTTAGAACATGGTTTTAGACTATAGTTAGACTGGTTTAGAACATGGTTTCAGACTATAGTTAGACTGGTTTAGAACATGGTTTTATACTATAGTTAGACTGGTTTACAACATGGTTTTATACTATAGTTAGACTGGTTTACAACATGGTTTTATACTATAGTTAGACTGGTTTAGAACATGGTTTCAGACTATAGTTAGACTGGTTTACAACATGGTTTTAGACTATAGTTAGACTGGTTTACAACATGGTTTCAGACTATAGTTAGACTGGTTTACAACATGGTTTCAGACTATAGTTAGACTGGTTTACAACATGGTTTCAGACTATAGTTAGACTGGTTTAGAACATGGTTTTATACTATAGTTAGACTGGTTTACAACATGGTTTCAGACTATAGTTAGACTGGTTTAGAACATGGTTTCAGACTATAGTTAGACTGGTTTACAACATGGTTTTAGACTATAGTTAGACTGGTTTACAACATGGTTAAAATCCACAACAACAAAACCAGTTTTTACTTGTACAATCGAACATTGTGACTCTTCGTAAGACTTCAGTCGAATGACCACCACACCTCGGCGCGAGCTTTGCTCTGAATGTGTGTCCACTTCATGGTTTTCAGGTGGGCAGACCGGCTTCACTCGAAAACATTGCTCTACCTGTGCAACAAACTGCTTCCAGTGATAAATGCTGCTGGATGAAACAGTGACCCATCAGACTAACCTGTCGGTGTGTCCCAATACACGAAGGAGTCCACCAGTGACCACCCTTTGCGGTAGTACGCAGCAGTCAGCTCCAGCCAATCAGCCTCCAGGGAGCTGACCACATGGCCCTTTCTGGAAACGCGCATGGAGAGTGCCCCCTGGTGGTACTGACAGGCCAATGAGTCCAGAGGAGCACAGCTCGGAGCCCAGGAGTGGAAAAACACTAGTAGCCTCAAGTCTAGAGGAAGCCATGATGGAGGTGGCAGACTGGTTCAGAATCATTTACATAACATTTATATTGTTCATGAACACTGATTGGCTATAGATGTGGCCACAGGTTCACCTCCGGCCAATCAAAGCACTACCTAACGAAGTGTCTTACCAGGACTGTAGGTGTTGTTGTCCAGTTCTCTGTCTCCAGGTGGAGTTCCAGGAGGTGTATGTGGGGGGGAGTGATATCCTTTCTTTGGACTGTGCACCCGGCCGTTAGTGATCCCGCTCACCTGCTGGAGGACGGATCCGACAAATCGAACGCCCCCTCGCGCACTGCTGTTCACCTGCAGGAAAAAGAAAAGAACCTGAATCAAAAGCAAATAAGAAGTTTAAATGATGTGAAAATATCTAATGTGTTTATTCTAAGTAGTCTCAAGGCCCAGCGGGGTGAAAATATCCAACATTTTCCTTCAGTTATAAGCATTCCACTCAATTAAGGATCTCAAAAGACTGAAAAGATGAAAGTATTTAAGGTTTATTTCGTCATATTTTTGCTTTAATTATCTAGTGACCTCTCCCTTTTAAAGTCTTGGAAGTGTTTTAGGGGTCTTGATCCCCTGTTTGGGGACTAATGGACTTGAAGCTGCAGTGAACATGACTAACCCTGTCGATGAGTGCTCTGACAGTGTCGCCCGTCAGTGAGTCTCCAGGTAAAGGCCACTCCTCCACCCTCAGCACGGGCACGTTGTGACACATGGACGCCTTCTGTTTACTGAAAAAAGACCCACAAAGACAGCTGTTAAACACCAGTGAGACTCATCAGCAGTACCCGGTTTGACAATACTGTCGTTGCGACAGAGCTGCAGACACCAACAAATAAATCAGACTCAGCAGGAGATACGGCGGTTGCATACAGGTGAACAAAGTAGGCACTAATACCCTGATCTACCGGCGTGGTCTTAGTCATAGTTGATGTCACAGATAAAATGGCTATCATAGTTACAGTATCCCAACCTATCAAATCTCAGGAGATCCAACATGACTCCTCCTCATTGGCTGAAAGACCCCTGTTGTCGGGTGGATTTCTAGACATCCAGACATCGTAGCCGACTTAAGTCAAACCAAAACATGGTCTTCCAGTCTTCCAGGCACACCAGTCTGACCTCCCATCAGGCTACTGCATTAAATATGCATCTGACTTCATCTATCTTTCATCTCATTACAAGACAGCATGATGTTGAATGAGGGGTACTGCAGACCGGCAAGAATGTTTCTTTTACACGGACGGCGATTACAAGAAGAAAAGTATTTAACAGGTCATTTTCAAATAAGAGCCTCATTCCAGGGTTCTTGTTTAGTGGGTTGGGATCGGTGTACCTGGGTCTGGGACGGGTCAGGATGGCGCGGTAGAGCAGGCTGAAGGGCAGTGAGCGGATCCGGCCCACAGACAGGATGATGGGGTGCAGGGCGGTCAGGACGTAGCCCTGCGTGTAGTAGGGCTGCAGGGCCAGAGGCAGCTCGGACAGCGAGGCCACGTACTGGACTGTAGGGCGGCTACCTGCACCAACACATGGCTTCTCATTATACATTATACTACATTATATACAAGCTCTTCACAAAGTCCGTTCTTCCTTCCTACAACAAAACTGCGCTCCCACTGTGGCTGCATTGAAATACTGTATTATTATACAGCTTCATTCATAAAGCTAAAACCATTTGTCAATAATCATTAAACAATACAAATCCTATAGAAAAACAGATGTCGCCACCAACTCCACACGTAACACACATATCTTTTAGGACCAGAACAACATGCTCTCCTGATTTGATATGATCACAAAACTGAAATGTAGTATTATGATTTATACACATTTTTGTTTAATTTTGTTTTTAACATGAAGCTATAGGAAAAAGTTCAGGAAAAAACTGACAATTATTTGTATAATTCTTCTGGTAAGTTCTTTAAGACACAATAAGGCAACACACAGCAACACATGTATACAACACATACACTGTGTGTGTGTTTGTGCTCCTTATCCTTTTGTGCAATTATGATGTGAAGCTCATTGAAGACCACAATATCTGCAAGATATTGAAACACCGTTTTTGAAAATATGACATGTTGAAAATGTCTTTTTCTCATGAACCACCTCCATGTGTTCCTCTGATCACGTTGTATCAGCACGTCAGTAACAGAGGACGTTTTTAAGCAGGAAGATGTTTTGGTGGACGGACGGGTGGCTAGCGTGTCAGCAACCACAGGAAGCAGCTGAGTGCTCGGTGACACTGGTGACGTCACTTGCGACCATTTTTTTGCACAGTAGTGACCAAAGGGTGCCAACTTGGTTCCGAGGTGGTCCGTATCCTGCCGACCCCGAATTTGAGCACAATCTGTCACCACACTCACTATAGCTAATAAATCCAACATATCATCGTGGTACTTCCTCCCAAACACTCTGCTATCTCGTCACTACGTCTCATCTCTACAATTGCTGTCAATCAATCAACATCATAATGCCGTTATATTCATGTGTTTGGTGGCACAAAGACCAACTCCTGCTTTAAAGGTGATGTGACGGCATTTCACCAAATGTGTTGACAGTAATGTAACTATGATGTCTTGATTACTTTTCTGATAAATATTTTAAACGGAATGAAAATCATAGACTGAATATAAGCTTCTTTTTTTTTTTTTTTACCAAAAAGAAACGATGTAACCTCTTTGTAATCACCAACACTTTGAATAGTGAAAGTAATTTAGCCAACATATTTTCTCAGTAACTGTAACAGATTATTCTTACATTAATCCATTAGTTTAATTACGTAACTCCATCACATGTAACTGTTGACTCCCTAACACTGATTATAGATTAATGCTATGAATTTTTTTTCTCAATTAACAGATTTTTCATTCGTGAAAACTGCTAGACAAGGTCCCTCAGGCCACGGAGGCGTAATCACATTTGCTATTTTATTCCATATGTGCCAAAGAAAAGAAGAAAATATTCCAATGAAATGAGCTGGAACCAGCAAAATGATGACATATTTTGCTTTAAAATTCCTTGAATATGTCTCACTATTAAAACGACACCTTTTGAGGACTTTGTAAGCTCTCCGAATGCTTCCAAGCGTGTGCCCTATGTTTCATTCAGGTTTCCATGGTATCCGTTTCCTCACCATCAGAGGTGTAAAGCGTGCCGTCACCGCTGAGCAGTTTGTGTGTTTGGTGGAGTTTTGTACTGTTTTTTCTAACAGGTCTGGCTGGACATTCCTGCAACCATCACCATACTTCCTGTGTTCACAAAGAGTGTCTGTTCGCAGAGGGGCGTGGCCATGTGCAGCCCACCCCAACACACAGTCATGCTTCCATCTATTCACAGGACATTATATTGACTATTCAGTTGGTGCAGCCGGATCATAAACACAGTGTTCACCAAAATATGTACTGATGTACCTTATGGGTTTTGCCCCAATATGGGAGGCAAGTCCAAACATTGTGAATGTGGATATTAGAAGTGGAGTGCCTGATTTCAGAGGACTATACATTGACTCACACTCAGACTTATTTCAACATTTTTATGTTCGAGAGGGCTCGTGATTTCAAATTTTCAAATAGTCTATGATCAAAAATAGATTTTAAAATAGATTTTCCTTCTTTTTTTTTTTTTACCAGCACCTGGTAATTACACAACACTACAGCCAGAAGGTGGCGGTAATATACATAAAAGCTGTTTACTAATGACATGAAGCAATTCCTTTCTTTTTCAGGTAGAGTTATCATATTATTGGACTACACAGTCCTTTGAGAGCGACGCACCAATCAGACGGCTCACCTACAGATCAACAACCAACGGCTGGCTTCGTCACCAGATGAAAGAAATCTGATGCTTTATGTGCAGTGCAAACAACGGCCCTCATCTCAAAGATGATGTGTGTAGCAAAAATTACATTATACTTACACTACTTACCTGGTTTTAGATCAAGTACACACCCACATATGCGTGTTTCATTCACTTGGTAAAGTCTGAAGAGGTGTGTTTTTAGTTTGTGGTGGAAGATGTTCAGAGTTTCTGCTGTCCTGATGTCGGTGGGGAGCTCATTCTACCATTTAGGAGCCAGGACACAGGAGAAGGAGGAGGAGGAGGAGGAGGAGCGAAGTAGTGTGAGTGAATTTTGGAGGTTAAAGACCAGTTGAGCTGCTGCATTCTGGATGAGCTGCAGAGGTCAGATGGTACTAACAGGTAGACCTGCCAGGAGGGAGCTACAGTAGTCCAGATGTGAGATGACCAGAACCTGGACCAGAACCTGGACCAGAGCCTGGACCAGAACCTGGACCAGAGCCTGGACCAGAACCTGGACCTCCTTCTGAGTGAGAAGAGGACGTATTCTCCTGATGTTGTGCAGCATGTATCTACAGGAACATGTTGTTGCAGTGATGTTGGCAAGCCCAAAGCTTAAACCTTACCGTCTTCACCCTAAAACTCCAGGATTTAATCAACTTCCTTTTTGTCTCGAAAAGGAAGTTGAGTCACATCAATGTGACTGTCAAAACACATTCATATATATATATATATATATATATATATATATATATATATACATATATAAATACACGCACATATTCCCCATCTCATTCCTAATTTTCTTTTTGTTCATCTTCATCCAAAATGAACAATTTGGTGCATTTAAATCTTGAAATG
This sequence comes from Brachyistius frenatus, assembly GCF_029030835.1. Taxonomy (NCBI): domain Eukaryota; kingdom Metazoa; phylum Chordata; class Actinopteri; family Embiotocidae; genus Brachyistius; species Brachyistius frenatus. The sequence continues at coordinate 5,868 of NW_027210927.1, forward strand.
TATGAAATAGATTTTGTGTGTGTGCGTTGGTATCCCTTCTAAAGAGATGAAAACATGACTGAGAGCATTTCTTCCAACAAACACCGAGAGTCTGACGGCTGACTGACAGCTGAGATCACTGAGCCGGTGAACGGGCGTCGAGCTGGATCCCATTACGAGACTGAAGAGCCCCACGACCTCGATTAAGCCGTAAAGTCGGGGCCAGATAAACACTGCAGTAGTTTACTGGCATTCCTGTGGGCTTTACCCCCCCGACTCCCTCCTGAGGTGTATTTAAAGTTATTCCATGTTGCAGCTGGTGAAGTTGATGCAGCTGTTAAGATGACTGCTTGAGGGACACAGCAGTTGGAGGAGAGAAAGTGAAAGGCACTGTTCATTTCATTTCAGAGCACCTGACACTGTATTTATTATTTGTATTAATTTTTTGTGCATATAGTCGGCGTGTGTGTATTCATTCCTTGCTTTTTTTAAAAAAATTTTTTTTATAATATATTAATTTTGTACCTATCTTATTTTATGTACACGTATTTGTAAATTGTTTGATACTGTGTGCACCTTTTTGTGTTTCTATGCTGCTGTGACAACTCAATTTCTCCACTGTGGGATTAATAAAGTCTGAATCTAATCTAATCTAATCTAATCTAATCTAATCTAATCAGATAAAGTTTGTTTTATTGCAATTTTGAAAAATGAGGTTAATAGACGGGCTGTAAAACAGATACGTATGAACAGTTTGAGATGTGGATAGGGCTGTGATGAGAACAGATAACTTGGTATCTTGATGTCTGAATATGATGCGAACTGTTTGTCTTATGAAGGTTAGTTGATGTAGGTTCTGGATAATAACAACTGCTGAACTGAACTGCTCTCAGCAGTAATGACTTCATTAACTTCTTTACTAATAAAATTCTTCCTATCAGGGAGAGAATCGGGCCGACCCTTCCTGCCACCATCACTGATGTGATGTTAAACATAGCAGCCCTGAAAGCAACTGTAGGACCAGATGTATACTTGGAACATGTCTCTCCTGTTGAGCTCTCTGAGTTAACTAGAATTATTTCTTCATCTGGATCCTCTAGCTGTCTGTTAGATCTCATCCCAACTAAACTTTTTAAGGAAGTCTTCCCTTTAATTAATACTTCCATATTAGATCAGATCAACCTATCTATTGTAACTGGTTATGTACCGCAGGCTTTTAAAGTGGCTGTAATTAAACCTTTACTTAAAAAGCCGACTCTTGATCAGCTGTTTTAGGAAACTACAGACCAATTTCCAACCTGATGTTTATTTCTAAAATCCTTGAAAAAGTTGTTGCAAATCAACTTTGTGATCATTTACAAAGGAACGATCTGTTTGAAGATTTTCAGTCTTTAGAGTTCATCATAGCACAGAAACAGCTCTGGTGAAAGTTACTAACGACCTTTTATTAGCCTCAGATAATGGACTCGTCTCTGTACTTGTTCTTCTGGACCTCAGTGCTGCTTTTGATACGATTGATCACACGATCTTATTACAGAGATTAGAAGATGTTATGAGGATTAAAGGAACTGTATTAGACTGGTTCAAATCCTACTTATCAGATAGATTCCAGTTTGTCCATGTCAACAATGAGTCTTCCAGACAAACAAGAGTTAGTTATGGAGTTCCACAAGGCTCAGTGTTAGGCCCAATACTTTTTACTTTGTACATGCTTCCATTAGGAGATGTCATCAGGAAGCACTGCATCAACTTCCATTGTTATGCAGATGACACTCAGCTATATCTTTCTATAAAACCAGATGAAACTAATCAGTTAGTAAAACTTGAAGCCTGTCTAAAAGACATAAAGGCCTGGATGACCAAAAACTTCCTGCTTCTAAATTCAGACAAAACAGAAGTTCTTATACTTGGTCCTAAACACCTCAGAAACTCTTTCTGTAATCACTTAGTTACTCTAGATGACGTTGTCTTGGCCTCCAGCAAAACTGTGAGGAACCTTGGAGTCATCTTTGATGAGGATTTGTCCTTTAGACACCAGATAAAGCAAATCTCCAGAACTGCCTTCTTTCATCTACGTAATATTAATAAAATCAGGAAAATCCTTCCTCAGCGTGACGCAGAAAAACTCATTCATGTGTTTGTTACTTCTAGACTAGATTATTGTAATTCCTTGTTGTTAGGATGTCCAAATTACTCATTAAAAACCTGCAGCTGATCCAAAATGCTGCAGCAAGAGTACTGACAGGATTTAACAAGAGAGATCATATTTCTCCAGTTTTATCTTCTCTTCACTGGCTTCCTGTTAAATCAAGAATAGAATTTAAAGTTCTCTTGATGACTTACAAAGCTCTACATGACCAGGCTCCATCATATCTTAGAGATCTTATAGAACCATATAATCCTAGCAGAGCACTTCTCTCTCAGTACGCTGGTCTACTTGTGGTTCCTAGAGTTTACAGAAGTAGAATGGGAGGCGGAGCTTCAGTTTTCAGGCTCCTCCCCTGTGGAACCAGCTCCCAGTTTGTGTTGGAGGGGCAGAAACTCTCTCTGGCTTTAAGATTAGACTCAAAACGTTCCTTTTTGATGAAGCCTATAGTTAGGGCTGGCTCAGGTAGACCTGAACCAACCCTTAGTTATGCTGTTATAGGCCGAGGCTGCTGGAGGACCTCGTTACATGCTGAGCTTCTTTTCTTTCCTCCTACTCTTTAACTGACTCATACCTCACCATCTTCTTCTCTCCCATAGTTTCTTCTTATTATCTGTTGTCTCCATTCAGTTCCTTCGCTCGTGTAGTTTCTGTTCTTTCTTTTCCAGATGTCCCGTCATGGAGCTGCATGTCTCTGCTCTGCGCTTGTCGTCTCCACCAACAGTTCTTCTCTTCTATCTCTATGCTGTCCTTTTCTCTCTCTGCTCTCCTCTCACCCCAACCGGTCAAGGCAGATGGCCGCCCACCTCTGAGCCTGGTTCTGTTAACAGATGCTCCGCCCACCTCTGATCCTGGTTCTGTTAACAGAAGCTCCGCCCACCTCTGAGTCTGGTTCTGTTAACAGATGTTCTCCACCTCTGATCCTGGTTCTGTCGGGAGGTTTCTTCCTGTTAAAGAGAGTTTTTCTTCTCTCTGTTGGAGGTTTTTCTCCCTTTAAGAGGAGTTTTTTCCCTCCTAGTTTATGTGGGAATTGTTGAATTGTTGAATTGTTGGTTTCTCTGTATAATATTGTAAAGTCTTGCTGTAAGGACTTCAATGTGTTAAGTGCCATTAAATAACCTGTGTTGTGATTTGGTGCTATATAAATAAAGTTGAATTGAATTGAACTGCAGCAACAGATCCACTGAGGAAAGAAATCTCACCCATACCATAGAGTCATGGATGGAGATATTTAACATTGTCACTGAGAAGTTTTACTTTAAAGTGTAAAACTACTGAGGGGCGCCGGCTCCAATAAACTCCCTTCAGATAATTAAATATCAAGTCTTTCTGGTGTCAGGGGCTCCATTCGTCCCTCTGAGGAGGTAAATGGACTTCACGTATTTACAGCCTTTTTACCTGAGCAGGTGTTACAGCCACATCAGCCTTGTGTTTTTGCATTGCACCGATGTCCCTGAGAGTGACTGCTTTAGTTTCTGAGAGGATCTTTGTTAATTAGCAGAAGCAGCAACAACTGAAGGATCTTCAGCTTCTTGATCCTCATCAATTTAGAGACTCAGGCTTCCAGGATGTCTTTTTGTTCTGAGGCATTAAATATAGAAATGATGTTGGTGGGTTTAGTTTGTTGCTTTGGCCCTTTGGTCCAGACTGAAGACACGCTGTAAATATTGCTCACTGTGTTTTGGAAATAAATCGTTCACCTTCTCAATAATTGCCCTCTGTGCTCTTCATGCTTGGACCAGAGTAAAACAGTTTACAACAAATGTTAACTTGGGTTTAGTGTCTCGCCCAGGAACACTTTGGCAAGAATCAACCTGCCTCCCATTCAACTAGCAGCCGACCTGCTCGACCATCTGAAGCGTTCTGGTGCTCCTTTATTAAGGTAATAATGGATCTCTTTATTTAAGTGGAAAAAACTGAAGATTTTTCTTACACTTGCAATTAACTATTTAATTTGCAAGTAAAGCATATAAACTGACCATAAAAGGTTTCTATAACTGGTATGTTATTTTGTTAACGTCATTGAGTCAATGTCTTTTTTTAAAGAATGACATCACCGGTGAACCCCCTCGGCCTGTAGGGGCTCATGTTAAACACACTTCAACAGACGTATGTGGCTAAATGTGGAAAACATTGGACATGAAATCCAATGAGAAACTAGTTTTGTGTGACCGAGGTAGACAATGCTGGATTTACAAACCTCACCTCTGGCAACCTGCTCATTCTATTTCCAACAAGTCTGACCCATTTTATTTCTACTGTTGTTTTATATCTCTATTATCTACATATTTTATTTCATTTTTTGAAGATTTTTTTGAAATTTCAATCCTGATTCTTCCGTGTGAAAGACTTTCTAATTTTGTAATTATGTGGAAATAAGTCTCCTTTAAAGGCTCCCAGGAGGAGCATGATGGCGTACAAACACCTCTGAACAAGGCTTTTGTTGTTGGCCTTTTGCTCTTCTCCTCCCTGCTTTAAGTACCCCCCCCATCACCCCCCCCCACACACACACACCCACCTCCCATCCTGCTGCCATTCCCCTCGCCACCCGCACACTGAAGTCTCTGTTCAGTGCTGCGTGGGAGAAAAAGGAGGAGGAAGAGTTGGGGGGTGGTGACGGGCAAAGATGGGGGTAAAAAGAAAAAGTAGAGGCAGTTTTAAAGCAGTTGAGTAACAGGAGGACAGAGAAGAGTGACAGAGCTGAGAAAGTAGAGAGGTAGGAGTTGGATTTACAACCAAACAGGGTTTACCAGATGTTTGTTTTTTTAGCTCGTGTGAAGCTGCCAGAAAAAAAGGAGCAAAGAAAAGAAAGACATGAGCAGGAGAAAGTAAGTTCCTCTCGTGAAGCTCAACGTTAAAATATCAGCACACTAATGCTCACAAAGACAAAAGCTCAAATGCTGCGTTCACTTTATATTACATCCGAGACGGTTGGATTCCTGCTTGGTGAAAATACTTTTGTCAATAATCGTCTGATAAAGAATATCAGCAAAAGGTTTGTTTTCACGTGAGCAACATGGTTGAATAACATTATGTCATGACGATTTCCTCCCATTAAAGTCTGAGCTGGAGGACTCGGACGACGGCTCACAGCTTCTGTTCTGTTTGCTGTGACTAGAATCTGTTGACCTGAGGTTGGACGGGCCGAGCAGCACCGGATGGAGAAGCTTCAGTGCAACATGGAGCGTTTATTTCTGATTGCAGTTGCGGCCGTTGTTGAGTTTCAGCACATATAGTGGTCGACACCGATTGGTTAAAGGCTGCTTCGATAGTTTATAAATGAAGCCGTGCTGGAAGCCCAGTCGGAAATGATTGTGTTCTTTCCGAAATCCCAAAACCTGCAGCTGCAAACGGGTCGTCTTGCTTGTAGTTTGCAGCCAACAATTATCAAGGTGGAGGAAATTGAAGTTCCTGGAATTCTAGTAAAGATAGGAGCTAAAGTTGCAGGTCGCGACCCGACATGACAATAAAAACAATGTCGCTCATCTAAAAAGCTACAATACAACACTACAAATACTTTACATCGCAAAAGTAACTAACTTCGGCTGTGTAGGCGAGTAGTCGTGGTAACCACGCATGGACGCTACCCAAGTTAAAGTAACAGGAGGTTTTCCTATTCTTCCAACAATGATTTATTACAGGTGATAAAACAAGAGTACTGACCAAATTAAGATTATAGATACGATATCTTGTTTAGTATAAATCAAAACTAAATATCATTAGCTGCTCCATTTGGCAAAATCTAATCCTAAATGAGATGTAAGCCATTGCATTAGTTGCTGTTACCAAAACATGATAACATTGCTCCAAATGAGAGAACATCAGCCACTACGTTACAAAAACCATTTATATTAATATTAGCCTTCATGTTAACCTAAAAAAAATATCGCTTTCACTGCTACATTAACGGAAACAAGGTAACATTCACTGCTATAAATGATTTGCGTGGAGCAGTTTCTGCTTTGTCATGTTAGTTGTGAAAGACTCGTCTCAATCATTGACTCAAATGCTAAATATTTCCATATGCATCTCTTGCTGCTTTTTTCCCCATAAATATCAGCTGCACTTGCCGTCGCCATCATACGTTGTTATTGTCTTGTATTTCCAGGACCTGCAGCATCAGAGAACTTTCTTAACCCTCTGATGTGGATCATTTTGGATGATTAGCTCAAAAACACATTGATTGCTGAGTGAGTTGTCAGGTTTGAACTTCCCATTAATGTCCTTGAGGTCTCCATTTTCAAAACCTAAAACTGACTTTAATCTGATATAATCCATCATGGGCTGTTAGATTCTCAGATTAGACAGAGATTACAGAAATTGCACACATCCCTAGAAATATTAATATGCAACAGATTTCATCCTAAACTGTGGCTATTTATTTTATTTTATTTATTTTTCTGTGTATAGTCTGTGTGTGTGTGTGTGTATTTATTCTTTGCTCTTATTTTTTTCTAAAATAATTATTTTTTATCTATCTTATTTTATGTATAGATATTTGTAAATTTCTTCTTATTGTGTGCACTTTTTTGTGTTTCTATGTTGCTGTGACGACTACATTTCCCCACTGTGGGATTAATAAAGTCTAAATCTAATCTAATCTACAGGACCCTTTTCCAACTGAGACGGTGGTCCGAGGACAAACCACCTCAAAACAACATCATCTCTGTGGTAGAAAAATTACAACACTTTCATATCGGTTCATCTGCTTTGAGTCCACGGACTGGGATGTGCTGTGTGGACCACATGGGGAGGACATCAACAGCAGGACGGACTGTATCACAGAATACATTAAATTCTGTGAACACACCACCGTACCATCCCGGACTGGACACTGCTTCCCCAACAACAAGCCGTGGATCACCAGTGACCTGAAAGTTCTTCTTAATAAGAAGAAAGCAGCCTTCAGGTCTGGGGACAGGGAGGAGCTCAGGAGAGTGCAGCGCCACCTGAAGGAGAAGCTGAAGGAGTGCAAGGACTCCTACAGGAGGAAGCTGGAGGCCAAACTCCAGCAGAACAACGTGAGGGAGGTGTGGACCGGTATGAAGGAGATTACTGGGTTCAAGAGGAGAGAGAGACAACCAGGGGGAACCTGGAGAGGAACAACCAGGGGGAACCTGGAGAGGAACAACCAGGGGGAACCTGGAGAGGAACAACCAGGGGGAACCTGGAGAGGAACAACCAGGGGGAACCTGGAGAGGAACAACCAGGGGGAACCTGGAGAGGAACAACCAGGGGGAACCTGGAGAGGAACAACTAGGGGGAACCTGGAGAGGAACAATCAGCTCAACTGTTTCTTTAACAGGTTTAGTTCACCACCCTCATCTGTCTCCTCCACACACCACACCTCCCAAACACCTCCGCTGCCTTCCCCCCTCCCCCCTCTGGTGAGCTGCATGGACAGAGTCCTCAACTCCAAAGGGCTCTTCCACCATCGACGCCATGACCCCCCTCTCTGACCCCGCCATGACCCCCCCTTTATTCATCTTTCCTGACCTGCCATCATGTGCACCGTTCACATTCATACTCCAGTTAAAGTCGTTGCATGACGGCGGTCCGTGTGCAGGGAAACACAGGCCAAGACTCCTGCTCGCAGCCTCAGGCTGTGTTCATGCAATAACTAATTTGCCACGACAACACAGAGGCTTTTTTGTCTTTGTAGGAACATGCCACGTTTCTTCAGAGAACGTGTGGAACTACATGATGTGCAAAAACATAGCAATACATCAGGCCGAGTCACGTTTAATACACCTTGTGTGAAAATGATTTACCCCATTTTCAGGTTGGGTTCATGAAAGGAGTTTACCGTTATGCAAATAGCTCGTCGAGAAGCAGGACATGTCAGCTCTGAGCACGTCTTCCAAGTTTTGTGACTTGATTAAAATCAGCAACTGAGATCCAGGTTGTGGTGAGCGGTGGTCCGGGACATCATCGGGGGACGCTCATCGGCAACAGAGACCCTTCAAATGTTTCAGGAAGTGGATGGCAGATAAGCAACGAGCCTCGTGCTACAATGAGCTCTACTGTGATGTTCAGAGTCGTGTGATGGAAAACATTTAGTGCAAAAGAGCTGAACGGTGGCGCGATGGCACTCGGGTTCCCCAACACGACAACACAGCTGCTCGCACCGCTGAAAACGCACAAGTTTCTCACCCACAACACGATGGTCCTCCATAAACCCTGATTACTCTCTGCAACTCGATCCGCTACTTCTTTCTGTTCCCAAATAATTTGTCGCAAACTTTAATTTGCTCTCTGCTCAAGTTTCAGGAATGTAAAGAAATTGCCGACGCCCCCAAATCACTACTCACAAAAGCTTGTGGAACTCAGGTGCTGATTTTGATCAAGCGACAAAACTTGGAGGACTTCCACACAAAGGTTCCAGAGTCTTCGTGTCGCGGTGCTGCGCAGCGTTCACGTGCAACAGGAAATGTCTCAAAACGTTCTGATCCTCATATCTGTGAGAGTTCTGACTATCCACCGTATATAAAGATGGACGGCTCCATAGAAACAAACCCAAAATATGATGGAGATTTGTTCAGTTGGACCATTTCCAGAATCAATTTGTACAGGAAGTCACAGAAACACTCACAACACTCCAATTTTATCAAATGTAATTGGACCCAGATATCAGTGTGTGTGTAGTCTGTTCTATTCTTATGTAAATCAGCAGCGCAATCTTTTGCCGTTATATAAAAATAAGCTGACAAGACCTGTCCCTCTCAAACAGCACCAACAAATTGAAAACATTAATACATAGTCAAATACAGACCAAAGAAATACAAGACAATAGCTTTCACTATTTCTGTATCAGATATTAAGTGTCAGGGCGTAACATCTGTACAGATGCTCTTGAAGAATAAAGTACGAGGCTGCAGAAAGAAAGCAGCGACTCCTGGGTGGAAAACAGCGAATACACGGTATGCTGGTGATTATCTACCCTGAAACAGAGGAAGACAGGTGGAAGGGGAAGCTCAGCGTGAACGTCGCCGACACACCCAGCTCGATAAAATCAGATGGTCTCACCTCGGTAAACATTACACAAGAACGCCTTCATTCAGTTTAAACTCATTTTTGTGATTTTGGAGTCTGCAAGTGACGTTTTTAGGGAACATCAGTAAATAGAAGAGAAAATAAGAGTTACCCTCTGAACCACATGAACATGTCCCAGAGCGCCACCCACCACAACTGAAACTCCACCTCCAGGAAAACACTGACATTTCTCTGCATTGATTCAGTTTTTGACACGAGAGTTTATAATCAAGGTCATCCAAAGTCACTGAAATTATATTATAAATTTGATTCTTATATCATGAACAAGCAAATCTTTGTAATAAATCACCAGTTATGAAAAAAGAGTTGTTTGAATATTTTGCCTCATGGGCCACTAAAAGTTTACATATAGCCAGTAAAAGTTTGATCTACTGGCCAAGTGGGTCAGTGGAGGAAGGACTGTTGCCCGGGACGCTGAGCCAGCAGCCCACATGTTGGAAACAGTCAGAGCAGCTTTACTCATTGTAGAGGGTCAAAATGGAAAAATGGTGTCTGGCTAGCTGCACCCATCCCATTCTGTGAAAAAGGAGGAACCCAATTTATAATGTGCACATGAAAAAGCACGAGTATTAATAACTGAAGAAAGGGTCGGGTGAAGCCTCAAATTCAGCCTCACCACAATGACCATCTTGTTGTTTTGGAGCCAGAAGTGAGCAGATTTGGGCGAGCGAACGGGCATCCGACTCCACCTGCGTGGGAACGTGAGGACATTAGACCCATATTCACTGTATGAATATATCGGTCCTATGCCCTCCACAGGGAATCCTTTCCACTCGTTGCATTGTAATGGCGTAGCCTTTGGGCTAATTTTGACACTCTTGGAGCAGTCTTTAACCAATCAGCATCGACCACAATATACCCGGAGACTCCACCACCGCTGCAAATACATTTAGAAAAATATGCTTGACTTCAACGTCATCCTGGTTCGTTCAACGGACCCTGGTTGCTGATTGGTCAGCCCTTCTGAGGAAACCAAAATGGCTGAGGAAATGACTATTCAAAATTAAAACAAACGTCCCTTTCATTTTTAAGTGACCCCAAACTTTTGAGTGGTGGCGTAGGTGAAGAAATTTATCACAAAAAGTAAAATCAGTGGATCAGTCAATAATGGCTAGTTGCAGCCCTACTTTGAGGTGAGTTGACATGATCATGTAATGTAATGTGGCCCGGACCAGTACTTTGTTCCCGACCCCAATTCTTTAGTGTGCCGGCCTGCTGCCGACATGCTCAGCTCCCATTCACAATTTAATCACCATTTGCTTCCAAATAGGTCACAGGGAAAGCAGCCAGTAGGAGGAGCAGATAAAGGGATTATCCTTGAAAAATAGCAATGGATGCACACGTTCATATTAGAGTTAATATTACAGCAAATGCTTTTTCGCTTTGTTTTTCTCCAGAAGGTTGTTGCATTTTGCTGCATTGAAAAGTGTGTGAATGAGTGTGCGTCTATGGGTGTGCTAAGGGGACGCACTACTGCTGAACGCATGGAGGAAAATATCAAATTGGGTGACCTATTTCTAGAAGAACGAATGGCCCTGTTTCCAGGAATAGTCCGGAAGTGGATTGCTGTCATGTTACACACATGTTGAGAGCAATAGTTTGAAAAAGCTTTAAAATATCCTTAATATAAGATTTATTTCTCATGTCTAGGAAACCTTTGGCCTAAATCTTAATTATTCCAGTGAGAACAACGGTGGCAGATTGACATGGAACGTCAGACAGATACAAATATATGGACATCAATTATAGAAACACACTTATTTTAAGCTGTAGCACGGATAGAGAAAGACAATTTAAAATATTACCCAGACTGCATTGCACACCACTGCTGAGGAGCAGGCTTGGTCTAAACTCTCTTACATGCACCAAATGCAACTGAAGTTGGTACATATGTACACATGTTCTGGAAATGTAAATAAATAAATTAAATAAAAATCCTTGAACAGGTCAGTCCCTTATTGAAATCAGTGATATGGACTCTGTCGCTCAGATGGCAGAACGGGTTGTCCACTAATCATAAGGTTGGCAGTTTGATTCCCGGGTCCTCTATACATATGTTGAAGTGTCCTCTAAAACTGCAGTTTAGGAGTACCTTGGTATTTCTTTCCATCCTGCCGAAACACTGCATCTTGTGTCTTGGTTTATCAGACCAACAACCCAAATATAATAAATAATGAAATGAGCAACGGAGAAGTGGGAACCCCTCAATGTTTACAGCTTTCAAATTAATAATTATTTAAACAAAAAAAATCATTCAATTAATCATTATAGTTCAAGTACAGGATTTATTTTCTGTTAGCGTATCAGCTGACCATTATAAGAGTTCAGAGCATTTTTGCTTTAAAAGTGACGTTAACAGTCAATTGACAAAATTGGTTGGTCGAGCGAATCTTAGCACAGCTGGTTCTGACTGGCTAACAGTCTCAAATATATCATGTTTACAATGATACCAATACAGAATAGCCACTATAACAGCGTAATATGGCGTCTCTGCATTACCGGTGACATAAATGAAGAATTTAAATTGCTCACAGTTAATTTCTCTGTCAACGGACCAATGACCAACTAATATTTCAGGACTAACACAAATATGACTAATCTAGCAACTGCCTTCTGATATTGGTTTGGATTTGTCTGGGTAAATGACAGTTTAGGTCGTGATTATTTTCATTACTGATTAACATTCGGATTATTTTTTAAATTAAATGATCGATACGAATGTAAAAAATGTACAGATAGGAGAAAAATTGTCATCACGACCTCCTAAAGCACGATGGAACATGTTCAACCAAAACTTCTGGGATTTTCCTTCCCCTGAGTTTCTTAGGTGACATATAATATGGGCTCTTATAATATGGGCTGCGCTTGTCTTCAAAGTAGTTGGTTTCAGTATAAAAATACCTGAAGTAATAACTCATGGTTGAAAAAAAGTCCATTCAACTATATCCCAATTTACAGTAAATATACCTCTATTAAGAGATGCTCAGATTATTAATACAACACAGTGCTCTTTATAATAAGGATGAATTACACTATTAATGATCAGAAAGTGTCTCAGAAGAAACACATTATGATCTCATGAAGGGTTATTGTTACGGTTGCAACTGACCATTACGTTCATGCAGATTATTTTTCATTTAGTTTATAAAATGGTGAAGAATGTCCATCAGAATTTCCTAAAACGTGTTAACCTGACAGGGTGACGAGTAAACTCCCGAAATATACAAATTATATTTTAAAATTAAATTACTTTAAATAAGACAAAGAAATGCTGCAACAGTCTGAGAACTGAGATGCCATAACAAATATACATAATTTTTTTCTAGAATCAACCCAAATGATTTTCACAATAGTTGGTGATTCATAATCTACCAGTCAATACAGTGTTTATATTTAAATGTAAAAAAGGTGAAATATGTAATTTGTCCTTGAAGCCCAGTTAACTTCATGAGCAACAGCTTAAAACCATACATTTGAACTGGGAAACAAGCAAACATTCAGCTTTGAAAAACTGCAACGACTGACGTCTTGCTGAAGTAAAGTTATTCAATAATTAAATGCTGCAAATGATTATTATTCTCCAAATGATCTTCTTTATGAATCATGTGGTAAAAATGAAAAAGGCCCATAGAAATACATTATATTTGGGTTTTTAAGAGGTGGTCAGACAGCAACTTTGATTGACTTTTTAATATTTGGTCAATTGAGAGGATATTAGATGAATCAATTATGAAAATATCATGATACAGTCCTCGTATTCACTCCCAATACAAGAGACAGGAAATCCTCAGCAAACATGGAAACAATTAGGCGACTGTGAGTCTGTGGTGGACCCCGGTCCCTCAGTGAAACGGGATTAAACCACACCGACCTTCCAAGCTGAAGTCCAGCAGCACGTACTCGTACACGACGTCCGTCTTGGTCTCCACTTGTGGTCTCTTCAAGGTGGAGTAGATTTTTCCGGGGCTGCTGTCCTCCGGGTCTTCCAGTTTTCGCAAGCCGCAGCCCATGGCTTCAGAGGCGGGGACAGCCGACTACTCAGCGCGGTGGGAGCACCGGAGGAGCTCAGCCTCTTCTGAGGCTTCAACTTTAACCGGAGCGCTCCATCCCGCCCGGTCCGCCGGTTAATCCCTCCGAGGCCGGTTATCAGAAGTCCAGCGGGTTAATGACTGTTGGAAAGCGTCCCGCTGAGGCGGCGGCAGATCTGAAGCCTGCAGAGGAGCAATACGCTTCTGGGAAAAAGTTTCCCTTCATTAACAAGGTTGCAATGAGAATCCAACTTCCGCTACTGCAACTTCCAAAGTAAAATACAGAACTCGACTTTCAATTTAACCAAAGCACAATCATCCCACATTAAATATCAAGCATGTGTTTTACTATTATTACAGACTACTGTATATCGGTTCTCTATTTGTGTTCATGTGAGCCAGTTTCTCTTTAAAGTGGAGTTAATCGTCAATGAGTTAATAAATGGCATTTAATAAAGCAACAACAATTCTGATAAATTTTCATTGTTTAGCTCTTATTAGTCTTTTTTTTCTTTCAAATATCTATGGTTCCAGCGTTGCAAATATTTGCTACTTTCCTTATAATCTTTTAGCCATAGTGATTGGTCTGGAGAGGGACTGTTCTGTCTATTGGGTTGATGTTTAGATTATTTTAATTTATCCCCCTGGTGGTTGCATGTGTTATTGCAGTTAGTTTAGCAGTAGAAGTCTTCTCTTCATTCATTGGCCAATAGGGTCACATGACGTGGCCAGAGCAATGATTCCAGCGCACAGCAGAGGTGAGGGATGAGATGTGGGCAGCTCATCCTCTGCCTTTCTTACGTTGAGTGCCTTTTTTTTACAAAAAAAGACTGTTGTACACGAGAAGAGGAAAACAAACAGTAAACGTTCATTCAACTTTACTTCTTCGTCTGACTCTCTATACAACAGTATGTTCGCTATCTGTCGAAGTGTGGTCTGACACCTACTCTGAGGACAGAAAAGTAAAAAAGCAACTTCACTGCGGGCACTTCAACACAGAGGAAAGGAAGCTTGTGTGAGCCATTGTTTTATTTCACCATGTCGAGGAATGATGAAAAGGAATCAGACGCGGATGCTCATATTCAACGTACAAGCCCCCTTTTAACTCTTTCAGAATATTCTGCCTCCACATCTAAAACAAAATCATCTGCTACAACAGCTGCTGCGGTGGCACGTGCTAAGGTGCAAGCAGCTAAAGCACGTGCTGCATTTGCACAACAGGAGGCAGAACTAAAAGTGAAAGAAGCTCATATAGCGGCTAGGCTGTCCACTCTGAACTGTGAAAGGGAAGTAGCAGCAGCTGAAGCAGAGGCTCAGGTCCTGGAGGCTGCTCTTGAACCAGAGTCTCGCAGAGGGAGTAAGTGGGACCTTCAGGTTACAGCAGAAGGAGCTGCTCAGCGTACTCATGACGATGTCGAACAACAGTCCCAGCTGCATAACTCTGACCGTGGAGCTCCTAAACTCAGTACATGTCTGCCAGTCCCACAACCCCACCAGCAGTTGAGAGAGCATCCTCATCACTCCCATAGTACACACTGGTATCCTCTCAGTGCTGTGCCTCAGAGTGGTTACTATGATGATATGCATGCAACAGCACAGCCCAAAAGCCCAACACCTGCGTTTTGTCAAAGCTCCATGGGTCAGGAAAACGACATCTCCAGGTCACAGCCAAAAGGGCAGACGCAATCGCATCATATTGTACCGCATGATTTCCCAACGGCTAATTCTAGTTCTTTAGCACAACCCTCTTTTGGCCAGCAGCCTACTTCTCCAGTTGATAGGGCAGCATGTTACCCACAAACCGACGACAGAATTGGGGTAGGTGAAATCACAAGATATTTACTACGTCGTGAGCTAGTGAACTCCAGCCTTGTTAAATTCAACGACAAACCAGAAAATTATGCAGCCTGGAAGTCCTCATTCTACAATGCTATCGGTGGACTAAACTTAACTGGCAGTGAGGAGCTTGACCTCTTAACGAAGTGGCTGGGAAGTGAGTCAGCAGAGCATGTAACAAGAGTTCGTTCTGTACATGTGACAAACCCAGCAGTAGGTCTACAGAGAGCTTGGGAACGCTTGGAGGAGTGCTATGGCTCTCCTGAAGTTGTGGAGAAGGCACTCTTTGAGAAAATAGAGAACTTCCCAAAAATTAAACATGATGACCCCGTGAAACTCAGACAGTTGGGTGATTTATTAAAGGAATTGGAGGCTGCTAAATCTCAAGGAAATCTGCCTGGGCTGTCATATTTGGACACCGCTAGGGGTGTAAACCCCATTGTTGAAAAGCTCCCTCGTGGTTTGCAGGAGAAGTGGCTTGTGCAGGGTTCAGTGTTCAAAGAGGAGCATCATACTTCCTTCCCTCCATTTGCATTCTTTATAAGCTTCATATGTAATGAAGCACGACGAAGAAACGACCCAAGTTTCTTTCTTTCAACAACCCCTGTGGTTACAAAGTCGGAGTATATCGGAAGAAAACAAGACTTTGATAAACGCCACATTTCAACTTACAAGACAGAAATCAGTTCAGGATCTCAAGTAGGTGGCTTGATTTCTAACCTCAAGTCAGCTTCTCAGACAAATGTTTCAGCAAATAAACTCAATGACATTGATAAACAGTGCCCAATTCACAAGAAGCCTCACCCCTTAAAGAAGTGCAGAGGTTTCAGAGCCAAATCATTAGAGGAACGCAAGATGTATCTAAAAGAAAACGGCATATGTTTCAAGTGTTGTTCCTCCACTACTCATTTTGCAAAGAGCTGTAAAGCAACCTTGAAATGTGCTGAATGTGGAGACAACAGTCATGTCACCGCTCTACATGCTGGACCTCCTCCATGGGTCAGTAACGACACCCCTTTAGAGCATGGCGGGGAGTACGAAGGAGACGTGCCTCAGCCAACTGTTAGCTCAAGGTGCACAGAGGTCTGTGGAACAGAGGTCTGTGGAATAGGTAAAGGCTCCAGATCCTGTTCAAAGATCCTTCTGGCCGAGGTGTACCCCCACGCTCACCCAGACAGAGCAAAAAGAGTCTATATTATGGTGGATGAACAAAGGAATAGATCCTTGGCCAGGTCAGATTTTTTCAGTCTGTTTCATATTCAAGGCTCAGAGGCTCCTTATACTCTCCGCACATGTGCAGGAACCACAGAGACCTCAGGGAGAAGAGCAACCAAATTTGTAGTTGAATCTTTAGATGGGACAGTTAACGTCCTACTGCCCACTCTCATAGAATGCAATGACCTGCCGGAAGATCGGTCTGAAATCCCCTCTCCAGAGGTTGCAAAACATCACCCTCACCTCAGATCCATTGCTCACAAGATACCACCTTTGGATCCAGAAGCCCAGATACTCATTCTCCTGGGACACGACATCCTACGATTGCATAAGGTGCGAGAACAACGCAATGGTCCACATGACTCCCCTTATGCTCAGAGGCTCGACCTCGGTTGGGTTATTATCGGAGATGTTTGTTTGGGACCTTCCCACAGACCAACAGAGGTGGCCTCATTCCGCACTAGTGTGCTTGAAAACGGGCGTCCAACTTACCTGACTCCATGCCCCAACCGGATCCATGTCAAAGAAAAACATACCGTGCCAGCTTGGCAGCAAGTCTCTTCAAACAGTTTCAAACCAACTTCAGGTGACTGCACTCTCGGAAAGAACATCTTTGAGACAACTCGAGACGATGAAAAGGTGGGCCTTTCTGTTGAAGATAGGCAGTTCCTAAAAGTCATGGACCGAGAAATGCACATTGATGACAGTAACAGCTGGGTAGCACCCCTTCCATTTCAAGCACCCCGATCACATCTTCCAAACAACAGAGAACAGGCAGTAATGCGCTTAAACTCTCTTTGTCATTCTCTCGAGAAGAAACCAGAAATGAGAGCCCACTTTGTGGCCTTCATGCAGAAAATGTTTGATTGTGACCACGTTGAGCTAGCACCACCTCTGTCAGAAGGAGAAGAATGTTGGTATTTACCCATTTTTGGAGTATACCATCCACAAAAACCAGGAAAAATCCGTGTTGTTTTCGACTCTAGCGCCCAATACCATGGCATCTCTCTCAATGATGTGCTACTTACCGGCCCAGACTTGAACAACACTTTGCTTGGAGTCCTGTTGCGATTCCGACAGGAAAACACAGCCGTCATAGCTGACATTGAACAAATGTTCCACAGTTTCCTTGTCAGCGCAGACTCTCGCAACTTTCTTCGTTTCCTGTGGTTCAGAGGAAATGATTTCAGGAATGAGATTGCTGAATACAGAATGAAGGTGCACGTATTCGGAAACAGCTCATCCCCTGCTGTCGCTATCTATGGTCTTCGTCGCGCTGCACAGCATGGAGAGACAGAATATGGGGAAGATGCTAAGCACTTCATGGAGCGCAATTTCTATGTTGATGATGGCCTAACATCCCTCCCATCGGCCACAGAGGTCATTGACCTGCTCAAGAGAACACAGGAGATGTTGGCTTCCTCAAACTTGCGACTTCACAAAATAGCATCAAACAGCACTGAAGTCCTTGAAGCCTTTCCCACAGACGACCATGCCACGGATCTGAGAGATCTGGATTTGGATAATGGCGTCTCCTTCATCCAACGTAGCTTGGGACTGGGCTGGGATCTCAAGAAGGATGTCTTCCCTTTCAAGGTGGCATCTTTGGACAAACCCTTCACACGCAGAGGTGTTCTAGCTACAGTGAACAGTTTGTTGATCCTCTTGGCCTTGTAGCACCTGTTACCATCAGAGGGAAGATGATTCTCCGAGAGCTCATCTCTTCAGAAAATCTTGATTGGGACACACCCCTTCCAGAGGAGAAGGAGGCAGAGTGGAAGTTATGGAAAAAATCCTTGGATGAACTGAACGGGTTGGAGATTCAGCGGTCTTACACAACCTCTACCCTTTTGACAGCACAGAGAAAAGAGATCCATGTGTTTGCCGATGCTTCAGTTAAGGCTATTGCTTCTGTGGCCTACCTCAAGGTGATCAACAGCAGTGGAGAATGCTCCATAGGATTCATACTTGGGAGGGCAAAGTTGGCACCAATCTCATCAGATCCTGAGTCACCGTTTCTACTGACACCATCCTTCTTGCTAACTCAGAAAGTCTGCACTCCTGTTCCTCCTGTGGGGACTTTTAGTAGCAAAGACCTCCACCATCGACAATGGAGACAGGTCCAGCACCTTGCAGACTGTTTTTGGAACAGGTGGAGAAAGGAATATCTTCCTACCCTTCAAAAACGAAACAAATGGCTGGAAGACAAACCCAACCTCCAAGTAGGCGATCTAGTCCTGCTTAAAGACAGCCAAGTGAAACGAAATGAATGACCACTGGCACTGGTGTCAAAGACATTCCCCAGTCAAGATGGCAAAGTGAGGAAAGTTGAACTGAAAGTGACAAGATCTGGTTCAGCAAAGACTTTCCTAAGGCCTGTTTCTGAGACAGTCTTACTGATGAGCGTCAAAGACTGTTAAAATATATATATATGTGTATATGTATACAAGTTCAGTGACTTATACTCTCAACTGTTCTGAAATTGAAATAGTGGAATTTATCAATCCCAAGCGGGGAGTGTTCTGTCTGTTGGGTTGATGTTTAGATTATTTTAATTTATCCCCCTGGTGGTTGCATGTGTTATTGCAGTTAGTTTAGCAGTAGAAGTCTTCTCTTCATTCATTGGCCAATAGGGTCACATGACGTGGCCAGAGCAATGATTCCAGCTCACAGCAGAGGTGAGGGGTCACACGTGACCAGCTGATCCTCTGCCTTTCTTACATTGAGTGCCTTGAGAAGCAATGCTTGAGAGTACCAACATATCATGTGTGCTGAATTGTACTGCTTATTGAATGTTTACATAGAACTTTAACATAAAGAGGGACGTTTTATGGAGCTAGTATTTTTTAGCATCTAAATTAAGGTAAAGCATTGTGATGACTCAGCAAAAATGTTAATTATCAAGCCATGCCTTGTTTGTTGAAAAGGAAGGTAATTTAGCACAGTGTTTTATTCTGTGTGGTACATCAGAAAAGATATGTAATTTTATTTTGACATACATACTGATTGAGTGATTTATTTTGTCCTTATTTCAGTTTTACAAAAAAAGACTGTTGTACACGAGAAGAGGAAAACAAACAGTAAACGTTCATTCAACTTTACTTCTTCGTCTGACTCTCTATACAACAGTATGTTCGCTATCTGTCGAAGTGTGGTCTGACACCTACTCTGAGGACAGAATAGGGACTCTGCATCAAAACACAGCTTTAAGACAACTTTTATTTCAATAAAGAAAACACCAAACTATTATTTTCTTCAATGATGTAGATGTCAAGGAAAGTCATGCATGTTTTCTATTTGTCCTAACAAATGTCTCTAAATTGTTTTCTGAACAAAAATTGTATTATTATAATAAATAGATAAATGACTGAAATGACTGATGAATGAAGTACATTGTCTTCCATTCAGGAACTGAATAATAGAATAATCTTATCGGCTGCGTTTTACACCCTTGATTCGAATGAGCCTCTATTGATTTACACTTTCAGGACTTTTATCATTAGGTTGTACCTCAACACTCGGGGCCTCTGATTTATTACCCCTGTTTGCAATATTGTGACGGAAAAGAAAAGAGATTTGTCTATTAAGTGGGATTTCGCTAAAGAACAGTTTTACTTTGTGTTCACAAAGCAAATACGAATTCCAGACTCATGCGTGACATGGGCTTTTATTTTGAAGTAAGATATTTATAACATCCGGTCTAGGAGCCCATAAAGGTCAATGGCTTTATGTGTTGGGGTTTTTTTTGATGGGGAAAAAGTTCTGATGTTATCTTACAGTGGCGGAAGAACAAGTGATAGTTGGATATTTACTCAGCAGCAGATGAGAACAGATACCAAAATGAGGTTGGACAGCAGGGAACATCCACGTGGATGATTTGGAAGCATGTCGATGCCTTTTTTTTTTTTTACTTTGCTTTAGTTTTAAAGCATCCGATGACCTCCAGGATGAACTAATCAGAGTTTGGTCAAAGTTCAAAGTCGCTGTGACATCACGTCCCTCTCATCCGAATGTGATATTTCAAGAGGGCATTTTTTTTTTAAAACTTGCCAGAAAGATTTCCTTGTTACCAAAATGAACTTATACAATTTTGGGGGTCAAAGGTGAAATGTCAAGGTCACTGTCAGCTCACATTGAACCACTCTGGTGAATGTGGTAGACTCAAAAGGTACGTAGACTCAAATAAATAGTTCTCTGGCTTGGCTACTTCAACTTCACCTTCAACTTCTTTAATGTCAATCCACCATATGACATACAGACATACAGATGGATGAAAAAAACATTTCACAGTCCCACCGTGTGCAAACAAAAAAGACAAAACAAGAAAAGCGTAAATATGCAACAATAATAAATAATAAAACAGACAACGTAGTTCAAATATGAAGCACAGAGCAAAGATTGAGAGTTTATGGGTGAAAGGTAGGGGGGGGGGGTTGAGCATCCTGACGGCCTCATGGTGAAGCTGCTCCTCAGTCTGGAGGCGACGGAGGCTGCAGTACCTCCTACTGGGGGGGGTGTTGTAGATGTCCGGGGGGGAGGGGGGGAGGGGCTTCAACCGAGGGTTGCGGTTGGAGGCGCTGCAGCTCCCGTAGCAGCCAGTGATCAGCTGGTCAGGAAGCTCCATGCAGCCTCGGTAGAAGGAGACCATGATGGCTGCTGGGGCTCCTGCTGTCTTTCATCTGGAGGACGTGGAGGTGCTGCTGGGCTTTCTGGGCCAGTGATGCACTGTTGTTTGTCCAGGAGAGTTCCTCGGTGATGTTCACCCAGAAACGTGGTGCTGCTCGCCGGCTCCACAGCAGAACCGCTGCTGGTCAGAGGGGGTGTTGGGTGGCTTCCCCTGTCGATAACAAGCTCCTTTATTGTTGTCCCGTCGAGGGAGAGATTGTTGTCTCTGCACTACACGGCCGGTCACTTCACCTCATTCCTGTAGTTCACCTTATCGTTGTTGCGGATGAGACCCACCACAGTCATGTGATTGGTGCTGAGGTAGCCGGGTAAAGAGCAGGGGGCTGGTAGCAGGGGGGGATGGTTTTCAGAAATGTTGTGAATGCTGTTGGGATTTTAGCTGGACATCATTTTGGACTTTTAGAAGCTCCATCTCCATCACCACAGAATGGTTCAGCAATCTGTCCTAAAATCTCTCCTCTGCTGCTCCATGAAGGAGTTCTCGCAAAGTTTCTCAGTCAGTGAATCTGTCAACCTCCAACTTGGACAGAAAGCCACGATACTTGGCTAGATTCAAATCGTCTGCTGCTCCTGCATGGCGTTCTGACTCCTTTGAGACTGAGTAAGTGTTGAAACTTTTTGTTTTTCACATGCAGAATGTGACATGACAGTTTTGATTTAAATGCCTTAACAGCACTGATCATATCACATGTTTTTATCTTGTAACTGGATGTCCAAATGATTCAGTTTCTCAGAGACATCTGTCAGGAACACAAG
Source organism: Brachyistius frenatus (assembly GCF_029030835.1). Lineage (NCBI taxonomy): Eukaryota > Metazoa > Chordata > Actinopteri > Embiotocidae > Brachyistius > Brachyistius frenatus. The sequence goes on from NW_027210927.1 coordinate 27,567, forward strand.
ATCAAATAGGACCTCGGCATCAGACAACAGGCTCCCGTCCTCCTTCCTTCATTCCACGAAAGCCTTGACTTCAGTCAGCAGAGTAAGAAAGAGCTGCAGGATCTTCCCCCTTCGTTGGTGAGGAGGAGGAGATCCCCGTACTCCTCCAGGAACAGCTTGAAGCTGCTGTGCTGCTTGGCCTTTGCTCGTATGGGTGTCATTATAACTGTCATTATTGCTTATTTTATATTTGAACTCCATTTGTGTTTAATTTTATGCATTGTATCTGTTCTTATGCATCTTATTTCTTTCCTATATTTTTAAATGTTCCTTTATATCTGTTTTTATGAGAAACTCTGCATGTAATTATCTTGCTGTGAAGCACTTTGAGCTGCATTTCTTGTCTGAAAGGTGCTATACAAATAAAGTTTATTATTATTATTATTATCATTACATGATCAAATCCCCTAACTTCGCACATATAACCTGTTGATGAATGGTACAAAGTAGTCCTTATCAGGGTTGTAAATATATATATTTACAATATTGTAGTTTTCAGTGGAAGGAAGGTCAAGAATTCTTTGTTTGTGGAAAAGTCAGCAAATACCATTGGAATGAAGACGAAAGCATCGCTGGTGTCAACCGCCTCATCACACTGGATGGAAAACCATTCGCAGCTGTCCATGTCCCGCTTTAGCTTCTCTGCTGCATCGACAGCCAGCCGACACTTTCCTCGCTCCAGGGATAGCACCAAGTTGTAAATTGGCAATAGCAGACAAAATTTCTCTCTTACTTTTATCGTCCATGAGTAACGTTTGAGCCGCTTGCCTCTTTTATGATCCCGCCATCGGTGAAAGGCTTTCTGTGCTTCGTTAAGAGCGTCTGTTGCTGCGTGAATCACCACCTCTGTTTCTAGATTGCTTCCAGCCGCAAAGTCACATGAAAAATCGCTGTGAACTTTGGTGAAGTGGCGCTAAACGTTGGATCTTTTACTGACATGCTTCCAGCAAAAATGTGTTACACACGCTTGTCATTTACGGATGTGAAAAAAAACTCAGTTTCCCATTCTTCATAAAATTAGTATACTCTTTGGTTTTTATTGGCCTGGATACAAACCGCAGTCATTGTCAGATCTGTTTTGTGCTTGCTGGCATGCTAACTTCACCATTAACACGTCTCTGGTGTAACCAAGAACAGCAGAGAGGAAGTATTGACAGCTGATTACAAGGGGGAGGTATGTCTGCAATTTAAGTAGATAGACTCTGGGTTATCATACACACACACGCACATATATGTACAAAGTATATCTATATACGTGTTCAAACCTTCTGCGATCTACTGAGAACCAGGTCTGCGTGTTAGTGAGTCAGTGGACCGGACCAGTGGGGAATTTCTGGGCTTGCTGAATGAATAGTAATAAGGACCAGGTGTTAGATGGAGTGTAGTTTTGACAATAACCCAAGTGAAGGACATGGACAGGTTTATTGAACAGCAGAATGATTAATATTACAAACGATTACTGAAGGTTTAAGTCCAAGTTGAGCTGGCTGGCAGAAACCAGAGGAGCAGAGCAGGTTCCATTATAAAATAAGATAAGACTTTATTAATCCCACAGTGGGGAAATGTAGCTCACAACACCTTATACAGGTTGAAAAAAACACAGAAAAATTACAAATACGCATGCAATAAAAAAAAATTATAGAACAAAAAAATAATTATTTTAGGAAAATGTAAAAAAAAAATATGAAAACATAAGTATAACATAAATACAAAAACACACAAGCAAGCTATATACACAAAATTAATAATAATAATTTATGAATAGGTAGTAACAACATCCTATTATGATATAACATGATATATATACACACACAAGTACCCAACATCCCACTCAAAAAGAAGTGATGGTGAAAAGTGTCAGGTGCTGTGACACAGACACAGTGCTGCATTATGATGTCAAACAGCTGGTTACAGACTGAAGACGCAGAGCTGAGAAGGTTGAGAGGATCAGGACCACAGGTGAGCTGCAGCAGGTACGTCTCTGTACACTAAGATCTTGGTCTTGGAGAAACAGGTAACTCGTTTCAGGAAGAATCCACGTGTTATGATATGTCAGTGTTTTAACGGACCCAGACACAGACACAGTAGGGTAGATGTTTTTACGAACCAGGAAGTCTTTAGTTTCTCCAAACAACTGACACACAGCAGGCAGAGATAAATAATGTTCAAGTCCGTATGGGGCCGGAGCCCAATGTTCGGCGGGGAGACCAGTCTCCTCTCCTCACGTCTCTCCTCCTGAGCCAGAAACAGGCTTCCTCACTGGCAGGCAGGCAGACAGGTACGTAGCGGGGCGTGGCTTCGCTGGGGAATCCCGAGGTCCTCCACAGTGAGCAGCAAGCTGACATGGCTTGGTGGGAATCCCGAGGTTCTCCACCAGCGCAGCTGATTGGCTGGATCGACTGTGTGACGTCCCCAACTCTTCACAGGATGGCCAAACCTTCGACAGCTGATCTCTGAGGAACAAACTGGAAGGTTTCTTCGTACAGGTGATACCCGAGGCTCGACACTGAACGGAAAGGCAGGGTCGACTGTGTGACGCTCAAAGCTCGACACAGGATTGCCAAGATTGCAGCAGATGATCCCCATGGAACGATCTGGAATCTTCTTCGTTCTGGTGAACGGCAGGTAGGCAGGAAACAAAACGGGAGTCAGAACCGGAAACTCTCAAAGAAGAGCCAGACAGACTTACTACCAGCACACGGGAGACCGGGGTACCATGCAGGTGGACGGACGGACTGACGACCAGCAGACGGGAGACCGGGGTATTTGTATCAGCGGGGTGATCATGGAGATGAGGCACAGCTGTGCTGACGGAGAACGATGAGTCAGAGGGCGGAGCTTGGAGGAGGATACTGTGAGGAACACAAACAAAACACAAGCACGTGGCATACAATCATAAACAGATGGGGAAATGACAGCACACAGGAGGAGAGGTGATCGGGGACACAAATAGAGGGAAACACAGACAGACAGGAATCCTCACACCACATACACACGGCAGAGAAAACAGATAAAAATTGACAAAGAATATAGCAGAGATCAGAAACTTTGTTAAAAGTTGTTATACCACGAAGACAGATGGAATGATCTGATGAGGGAAAGAGAAGACACAAGCAGGAAGGGGTGGAGAAACACAGCAGGGAAAAACTCTGAAATAAGCCTTATTATTAGTCAGTAACTCTCTGCAATACCCATTAAAGCTAACCCAACATAATGAATAGCTAAATAGGGCTTGAAAGGAAAGTGTTACCCAATTCTGACTAACTTAAGGCAAACGTACAGATGGCCTCCACCTTCACTTACAGTAACAAATAGGTAGAAGTTGGGAAGCTGAAGCTTTTTCCATAGTTTTCCACAGCTTTCCACCATGAAACATGACATAAACTCAGCGAAGCAAACTCTGCCAGACACATGGTAATCGTAGCTGCAGTGGTTTGGGATGAAAGAATCCTTCAAAAATAACTCCAAGTGGTTGAAACCTGAATGGGCCTGCAAAAGGAAACCACTGTGATCAGGAGCTCCACCCAGTCTGGAGACTGTGGGACGGATACCCGGGGCCCTTCTCCACTAAACATATACTGGAGTACAGAAGGAAGTGAGGAGCTTATACAGCAGTGCATGAAACAAGAATGAACATTTCTGTGACCATTATCTTCCTCTTAAGTTACATTTGTAACATCATAATTAGTCTAAACATATTTTCTATTGGATTTCAGACAAATAACAGTATCTGATTTATTGTAATGAATATGAGCTTGATTGTCAAAATGTTTTCTTTTCACAAAGAATACCAAGTACCAGAGTACCAAATATTGTACAATCGAGGAATGGTGCAGAAATTGGAACATTCAATTCCTTCAGCATAACTCAGACGTACACAGTAAAAAGGAACTGTTAATTGCTTCTGAAGTGTATAGAGACATCATGCCAAGATCTAAAGAGCTCTCCAAGGCCTTCAGAAAATGATTTTGGATGTGACTTTGGCAAGAAATTTAAAAAGATCTCTAAATCATTTGAAATATGTTATTCCACAGTGAGAAAAGTAATCTACAAGAGGCATAGACAGCAAACAATTGACATTTTGTTCAGGACCGGCTGCCCCAGCAAATTTAGTGCAAGTTCAGATCATCTGATGCAAAAAGAAGATTTCAAGAACTTTAAAGTCTCATATGAAGATCTTCAGAAAACTCTTGCAACTGTTGGTGTCAAAGTGTATGAATCTCAGAAAGAGTCAAATTCGAGCTGTGTTGGAGGCGTGCTGAGGAAAAGCCTTTCCTGCCAATTAAGAACAACAGAGCAAAACGACAGGTTGCCCATTAATACAGAAGCAAAGATGAGGCCTTTTGAAGTCATGTGCTCGAGACAGACTTCATTCTGTTATTATTGGAGACAGACATGCTTGAGACACACGAATCCAAGACCAAGAAGAGTTGTAACAGTAGACACTGTTTGCGCTGACCAATACAAACTGTTTAGCAGAAGAACCTCACAACAATTTTCTTTATGGTTGTGTTCAAGTGTACAACCTTTATCTGTTGGTACCATGTCAAAAATAAACAAATGTTTGCTTGTTGTAATATGACAAAATATTTAACATGACGGTATGTGGAAAGTGCATGTGTTGTTGTTGTTTTGGTCGATTAAACCAAAACTTAAGTCAAGCACACATGAAATATGTGTTTGTGTCAGCCGGTGGAGTATAAAGTACCTGAAAGTCAGACTCCAGATATCTTACCAGAAAATGACTTTTAGTAAAAGTTAAACTCACCTATTAGAAAATAATTGAAATATAAGTCTGAAGGTATATGTGATATTTGTATTTTTTTTATTTGAAAATTACTCAAGTATTGAAAGTAAAAGTAAATGCTGTTATTAAAAAAAGCAAGTGGTCTGAATTTGGAGAATTATGAAGTTTATTCTTTTCCAAGCAACACTTCAACACTTGCTGAACGGGCCACTGTGGCTACAGGTGTTAATTAGGATTAATGTTGTTATCATGTCGGTGCGACTGGCTAGCACCTACCATGGGCGTGAGTAGAAACCGAATCAAGACTTTATGACCACCTGTTTGCACCTGGGCATCAAGGGGATTTACCGATTATGTAGCTTGGAAGCTGGGACCATTAATCCTCCAGATCAGTTTGCACGCAGTCAGCGAGCAATCTAATTTCTTACAATTTACAATTTATTTATTACAAATGAAGAGACACATGAAGGGAAAAGGTATTAGAGTAAAAGTATATAATTTTTTAAAAGAAATGTACAGGAGTAATAATGAAAGTTAACAGAAATACGTGTATAAAAACTCAAGTAACGTACAGATACTCCCAAAAAGTACCCAAGTATTTTAATGAAGTATTATTTCTTGGTTACATTATGTTATGAGGTGAGGTTGGAATGGACCCAAACGCAGACACAGACTTGAGTCAACGTACAAAAAGTCTTTATTTTTAACAGGGGTGGTCAGGTACCTAATGTCTCTTTCCCCCGGTCACCTTCCTCCTCCTCAAATCGGGAGGGAAACTCCACCGACTTCTCACCGGAGAGGGTGGAGATGGCGGAGCCAGCTGGTGCCGACATGCACAGAGCTCTGGTCCGGGCAATGTCTGGGAGCCGTAGACACAGCAGTCAGGCTGGCAGGAAGGTAGGCAGGCAGCAGACTGGAGCCCCTGGCGTGGTGTCCCGAGGTCCGACACCAGATGGCAGCAGACTGGATACTTGTGTGACCGTAGCAGGCAGGATGAAATGAGTGAGGTCCACGACAGACACGGGACGACTGCTGACAGGTTTTGGGTGACAGGCTCCAACTGGCAGTATGGACCGATGACTAATGACTGCAGGACCAGGGTAGATATAGTCCAGGGAGATGATTAGTGAAATGGGCAACCTGCAGGTGGTGATCAGTTGGAGTGGTGGCAGCTGTTCAGACTGATGAGGGGTGTGGCCATGGGAGGTGACAGGAGGCGGGGAGAGGAGGACACAGAACAAAACATAAAGCACATGGGAAAACAATAACAAACAGGGGAATGAAAGAACACAGGAGGAGAGATGATTGGGGACAAAATGGCCGTGTCCTTTTAGTTTAAACTGTGCCATCTTAATAGAGCTCCACTTGACTCACACGTTAAACCGCTCCAAATCATAACGCTGCAGTCGCAGATTCAGTTGTTTCGTTTATTCTCACATTAATCAAAAAAGTTTACAAAACATTCTCGTTGTAACGTGAGGTCAAAGACTGTACCGATGCCCCTTCCTCACGTTTCCTCCATGTTTGGTGAGGAAGAACAAAAAACTCCGTCCTCCTTCTCCCCTATCACAGCTGATAATCATCTTGTCAATCACAACTAATACATACTAATTAATTCAGCATATGCATTTCATCTTTATTTCATAAGTCAAAAGAAAGATTTACATTACCTCAGTAAAGAAGCAAATTCTAATATAATTTGTTATCAACACAAAATATGGCTCTAACATTCCAGCCCCTAATTGCTTAAAAATATCAATTACACAAATTAATAAATAGAGACAATATTTAAACCCACATAATTGTGTATTTCATTCCTTTTCAACATTCAGTGTCCATAGATGAAGTTCATCTTATAGTTCATGTATCAGGTTACTGTTACAAGTATCTGTCCAGCTACTCTTCTGTTTCGAGGAGCAGACAGAGTTTGTTGACAGGTCTCTGTACAACACTTGTTTTGGTTTCAACTAGGACACTGCGGACTAGTCCTTTACTTCCAGGCAGGGTCTTTAGAATCCGTCCTAGAACCCAGGAGTTCCTGGGAGCTGAATCATCTGCAATAACAACAAGGTCTCCGGGTAGAAAGTTCCTTCTAACTCTGTTCCACTTATTTCGCATGATTGGAAGGTATTCTCAGACCCATCTTCTCCAGAAAAGATCAGCCAGATATTGTACCTGCCTCCATCTTCTTCTAGAGTGTAGGTCATCCTTCTTGAATAGTCCAGAAGGCATTATTGCTTCCACCTCACATAAGGCTGTTTGCAAGGCCTCATTATCCAGAACTTGTTCTCTTACCACAGAGCACAGCATTTTTTTGAGTGACTTAATGAGTCTTTCCGATGCACCTCCATGGTGAGCACCTGATGCCGGGTTAAATATCCACTTTATTCCTTCTTGGAGTAGATTCCTTTGGATTTTATCATGATTTAGTTCCTTTAATGATCGTTCAAGCTCCTTTTGTGCACCAATAACATTTGTACCTTGATCAGATCTGATGGTTTTTACAGTACCTCTACGACATAGAAATCTGCGTGTTGCATTAATGCAGGAGTTAGTGTCCAGGCTACTAGCCACCTCAAGATGGATTGCACGGCTAGTAAGGCAAGTGAAGATTACACCCCACCGTTTTACATTGGTCCGACCTCGCCTTATTTCAAAAGGTCCAAAATAATTCATGCCAACTGGTGAAAGGTGGCAAATCTGACATCACACGGTCCTGTGGGAGATCTGCCATCTTTTGCTCTCCTACTTCAGACTGTATTCATCTACAGAAAACACAGTTTCTGATGAACTTTTGTGCTGAAGAGTTTGCAGAGGACATGCAGTACTTTTTTCCTAGTTTTGAGAGCATATGATTTCTTCCAGAATGAGCAATTTGGGTGTGTATGTGTCTTAGAATGAGTTCTGATCTTTTGGGTAAGATTATGGGATTTTTTTAACACTTACTGGCATAGCTGATCTGTTGATCCTTCCCCCCACTCTCAGGATATCTTGATCAAGGATTGGATCCATCTTTAATATAGGGCTGTCTTTTCAGCAATGTTTTCCTCTTTCAAGGAGGGTAATGTCCTGTGTAAAGTGTTGCCGTTGTTCAAATGCAAGTATAGCCCTTTCTGCATTTTCCATATCTTCCACCGTCAGATCTGTACCGAATGTCACTTTTAGGTTCATAGCGCGTTCCTTCAGTGATTTATCATCACTGGGCAGCAATCCAGAATTTGTCACTGTTTTCTTTGCGTGATCTCCAAGAGCAAGCTTTTCAACTTCAGTATCCATGCTACAGCTTTTTTCAGGCTGTTCCAATCTGAGCAGTACTCAATCAGTTTACTAGTGGGACTTTTTTCCTCCACCTTCACTGTGTTCACAATCACATCCCTTTTCACTTCAGGATCATCTGGAGAGAGAGAACTTTGCAACATTATGCCTGAGTTCTTTGGCCACTGTGATTCCTCCTTTTGCAGAAATTCTGGTCCTTGTAGCCATCTCTTAGACTTCTTACGCTTGTGATACACCCCATGGTGGGGTATGTACCACACCCTGTCATCATTTGGATGAAGGTCCTTTGATGGCACCTTCTCTGCGTAGCCTTTGGCAATTACATCTTTCATGAAAGCCTTGTACCCTTCTGCATAAGAAGCATCTCTCTTGAATTTCCTGACAAGGTAATGTGCTCGCTGTTCCGCTATATGATAGTTGTTGGGCATGATGACGTCTCTATTACGAAGTGGTAAAGGTAAGTAATAGTAATTATCTTTCAGTGTAGCCGCACTTGATACCAGCTGCATGAATTTGCGGTCTTCTACTGACATTTGAGGTTGTCCCTCATACTCTCTCTCTGGGAAATCGTGGTGTACTGGTTTACAAGAAGGTTTTCCAGTTGTTCAATTGAAATGCGGTTTACTGATGCCTCTGGCCTTCCAAATTTGTCCACAGCTGAAGATAAATTGAGCGCTCCATTTACCACCCATCCTAGGAGCGTTCTTACAGCGTATGGACCATTGCCTTGGCTATTTATGATTTGCCAGGGCTCCATAGCCTTTGGGACATCTACTCCAATTAAGAGTTCCACATCCGCATCAATCTCTTGCACTTGTATTTCTTTCAAGTAAGGCCACCTGCTGAGATCATTCTGAGAGAAAATGTTCCCCTTTGTCACTGGTATCTTTGTTTGAGTGTATGTTTTATGTAGCTCAATAAAGTTTTTCCCATCCACATTGCCCACTTGTAGTCCAGTTATTTCATAACTATTGACTGACTTATTTTGACCCATTGTTTGCAAGTGAACTTTAGTTTTCCTTCCTGTCACATTGAGTTGTCTCATAAGATTCTCTGTACAAAATGTTGCTGTGCTGCCAGGGTCAAGAAATGCATAGGTTAACATTGTTTTGCTGCCTTTGGAAGCCTTTATTTGTACTGGTACTATTGAAAGCATGCAGTATTTTCCAGCCCCGATATCTTCCTCTTCTTCCAATGGGACAAGAGTTCCACTTACAGATCCTTTTGTCTGTTTGGTCCTTTTATCATATGGTTCATTCTCTGCAGGTTTGGCAATGTGTAGAATACTAGGGTGCTTTCCTTGACAATATTGGCATGTCATTCTTCTTTTACAGGTTTTGCTCATGTGTCCCGTGGTTAGACAGCCAAAACATACGCCATTTTCTTTCAGGATATGCACTTTAACATTATGTGGTTGAGCCTTTGACATTTCACATTCCTCCAACCTCCTTGCCTGTAAGGCAAATACAACAACTGCCATTACGAATATTGACCAACAGGTTTTCAGGTTGTTGATTCCTCACTTGATCTACTGTTTTAGTGTTCTTGATTCCAACTGCCACAGCAAAGCTACTACTTTTTCCTCTTTATTTAGTTTGTTGTTTGGAGTCTGCTGCCATGTTATTTTTTGGCGCTGAATCATGAATGTCACCAAAGAGAGGGTCTTGCAGAATGCGAGCTTATTTTTCAAGTCATGTGAATTTCTTACTTCAGTATGCTGATACTGTCCACCAGGAAAAGAGGGTGCACTCTGTGAAGATTTGTTTGTTGATGGCGCCATCTAGTGTTGAACCTGTGCTAATATTAAATATGCTGATATCTTATTCTATCTTTACTCTATGGTTGTTCTGCTATTGCACACAATGTTTCACAAAGGCATCAGTGGTGGAATGTACATTTTAATTATATAGCGCCAAATCATAACACAGGTTATTTCATGGCATTTAACACATTATATTTCATATTTTTTACTACCTCTATTTTGTATTCTGTTACTTTTTATTGCTTTACCCTGTATCTATAAATGCTGCTGTGGCTGTGGATTTATAAAGTATCTATCTATCTATCTATCTATCTATCTATCTATCTATCTATCTATCTATCTATCTATCTATCTATCTATCTATCTATCTATCTATCTATCCATCCATCCATCCATCCATCCATCCATCCATCCATCCATCCATCCATCCATCTATCCATCTATCCATCTATCTATCTATCTATCTATCTATCTATCTATCTATCTATCTATCTATCTATCTATCTATCTATCTATCTATCTATCTATCTATCTATCTATCTATCTATCTATCTATCTATCTATCCATCCATCCATCCATCCATCCATCCATCCATCCATCCATCTATCCATCTATCCATCTATCTATCTATCTATCTATCTATCTATCTATCTATCTATCTATCTATCTATCTATCTATCTATCTATCTATCTATCTATCTATCTATCTATCTATCTATCTATCTATCTATCTATCTATCTTAACACATTAAAGTCCTTCCAGCAGAACTTTACAACATTATACAGAGAAACCCAACAATTCAACAATTACCACATAAGCTAGGAGAGAAAAAAACTTCTCTTAAAGGGAGAAAAACCTCCAACAGAGGAAAGAAAAGCTCCCTTTAACAGGAAGAAACCTCCGACAGAACCACGATCAGAGGTGGGCGGAGCATCTGTTAACAGAACCAGACTCAGAGGTGGGTGGAGCATCTGCCTCGACCGGTTGGGGTGAGAGGAGAGCAGAGAGAGAAAAGGACAGCATAGAGATAGAAGAGAAGAACTGTTGGTGGAGATGACAAGCGCAGAGCAGAGACATGCAGCTCCATGACGGGACATCTGCAAAAGAAAGAAGAGAAACTACACGAGCGAAGGAACTGAATGGAGACAACAGATAATAATAAGAAACTATGAGAGAAGAAGATGGTGAGGTATGAGTCAGTTAAAGAGTAGGAGGAAAGAAAAGAAGCTCAGCATGTAACGAGGTCCTCCAGCAGCCTCGACCTATAACAGCATAACTAAGGGTTGGTTCATTACATTATATTACATTACATTTATCTGACTCTTTTATCCAAAGCGACTTACAATAAGTGCATTTCAACCATGAGGGTACAAAACCAGAACAACAAGAATCAAGAAAATACAATTTCTTCCAGAAAGCCAAACTACAAAGTTCTATCAGTAAGTTCTATTTTAAGATACTAAAGTTCTACTGTTCAAGATAAAGTCTGAAGAGGTGTGTTTTTAGTTTGTGGTGGAAGATGTTCAGAGTTTCTGCTGTCCTGATGTCGTTGGGGAGCTCATTCTACCATTTAGGAGGCAGGACAGAGGAGGAGGAGGAGGAGGAGGAACGGAGTGAATGGGCAAAGGTTGGACCATGTCCTGGATGTTGAGGAGGAGAAGGAGGGGGAGGAGAGGAGAAGGAGGGGGAGGAGAGGAGGAGGAGGAGGATGAGGAGGAGGAGGAGGAGCGGAGTGAATGGGCTGGGATGTAAGGTTGGACCATGTCCTGGATGTAGAGGAGGAGGAGGAGGAGGAGGAGAAGGAGGAGCGGAGTAGTGTGAGTGAATCTAGGAGGTTAAAGACCAGTTGAGCTGCTGCATTCTGGATGAGCTGCAGAGGTCAGATGGTACTAACAGGTAGACCTGCCAGGAGGGAGTTACAGTAATCTAGACGTGAGATGACCAGAACCTGGACCAGAACCTGGACCAGATCCTGGGCCGCCTTCTGAATGAGAAGAGGACATATTCTCCTGATGTTGGTTCAGGTCTACCTGAGCCAGCCCTAACTATAGGCTTTATCAAAAAGGAACGTTTTGAGTCTAATCTTAAAGCTAGAGAGGGTTTCTGCCCCTCCAACACAAACTGGGAGCTGGTTCCACAGGGGAGGAGCCTGAAAACTGAAGCTCCGCCTCCCATTCTACTTCTGGAAACTCTAGGAACCACAAGTAGACCAGCGTACTGAGATAAGTGCTCTGCTAGGATTATATGGTTCTATAAGATCTCTAAGATATGATGGAGCCTGGTCATGTAGAGCTTTGTAAGTCATCAAGAGAACTTTAAATTCTATTTTTGATTTCACAGGAAGCCAGTGAAGAGAAGATAAAACTGGAGAAATATGATCTCTCTTGTTAAATACTGTCAGTACTCTTGCTGCAGCATTTTGGATCAGCTGCAGGTTTTTAATGAGTAATTTGGACATCCTAACAACAAGGAATTAAAAGAATCTAGTCTAGAAGTAACAAACGCATGGATGAGTTTTTCTGCGTCACGCCGAGGAAGGATTTTCCTGATTTTATTAATATTACGTAGATGAAAGAAGGCAGCTCTGGAGATTTGATTTATATGGTGTCTAAAGGACAAATCCTCATCAAAGATGACTCCAAGGTTCCTCACAGTTTTGCTGGAGGCCAAGACAACATCATCTAGAGTAACTAAGTGATTACAGAAAGAGTTTCTGAGGTGTTTAGGACCAAGTACAAGAACTTCTGTTTTGTGTGAATTTAGAAGCAGGAAGTTTTTGGTCATCCAGGACTTTATGTCTTTTAGACAGGCTTCAAGTTTTACTAACTGATTAGTTTCATCTGGGTTTATAGAAAGATATAGCTGAGTGTCATCTGCATAACAATGGAAGTTGATGCAGTGCTTCCTGATGACATCTCCTAATGGAAGCATGTACAAAGTAAAAAGTATTGGGCCTAACACTGAGCCTTGTGGAACTCCATAACTAACTCTTGTTTGTCTGGAAGACTCATTGTTGACATGGACAAACTGGAATCTATCTGATAAGTAGGATTTGAACCAGTCTAATGCAGTTCCTTTAATCCTCGTAACGTCTTCTAATCTCTGTAATAAGTTCGTATGATCAATCGTATCAAAAGCAGCACTGAGGTCCAGAAGAACAAGTACAGAGACGAGTCTATTATCTGAGGCTAATAAAAGGTCGTTAGTAACTTTCACCAGAGCTGTTTCTGTGCTATGATGAACTCTAAAGACTGAAAATCTTCAAACAGATTATTCCTTTGTAAATGATCACAAAGTTGATTTGCAACAACTTTTTCAAGGATTTTAGAAATAAACGTCAGGTTGTAAATTGGTCTGTAGTTTCCTAAAACAGCTGATCAAGAATCGGCTTTTTAATTAAAGGTTTAATTACAGCCACTTTAAAAGCCTGCGGTACATAGCCAGTTACAATAGATAGGTTGATCTGATCTAATATGGACGTATTAATTAAAGGGAAGACTTCCTTAAAAAGTTTAGTTGGGATGAGATCTAACAGACAGCTAGAGGATCCAGATGAAGAAATAATTCTAGTTAACTCAGAGAGCTCAACAGGAGAGAAATGTTCCAAGTATACATCTGGTCCTACAGTTGCTTTCAGTGCTGCTGTGTTTAACATCACATCAGTGATGGTGTCAGGAAGGGTCGGCCCGATTCTCTCCCTGATAGGAAGAATTTGATTAGTAAAGAAGTTAATGAAGTCATTACTGCTGAGAGCTGAAGGAATAGAGGACTCAACAGAACTGGGACTCTTTGTCAGCCTGCTACAGTGCTGAAAAGAAACCTGGGTTTGTTCTTGTTGTCCTCTATTAATGATGAATAATATAAAGTTCTGGTCTTACAAAGAGCTTTCTTATATAATATTAGACGATCCTTCAAGGCAGGTGAAATTCTTCTAAATTAGTGGAACTCCATTTCCTTTCCATCTTTCTAGTCGCTGCCTAGCAGAGCGTAGTTCTGAGTTGTACCATGGAGACAACTTCCTCTGGTTCATGACTCTCTTCTTCAGAGGGGCGACATCATCTAGAGTTGTGCGCAGGATGATGTGGTTCTATAAGATCTGTCAGGATGATGTGGTTCTATAAGATCTGTCAGGATGACGTGGTTCTATAAGATCTGTCAGGATGACATGGTTCTATAAGATCTGTCAGGATGATGTGGTTCTATAAGGCGTCTGTCAGGATGATGTGGTTCTATAAGATGTCTGTCAGGATGATGTGGTTCTATTAGATCTGTCAGGATGATGTGGTTCTATAAGGTCTGTCAGGATGATGTGGTTCTATTAGATCTATCAGGATGATGTGGTTCTATAAGATCTGTCAGGATGATGTGGTTCTATTAGATCTATCAGGATGATGTGGTTCTATTAGATCTGTCAGGATGATGTGGTTCTATTAGATTTATCAGGATGATGTGGTTCTATAAGATCTCTGTCAGGATGATGTGGTTCTATTAGATCTGTCAGGATGATGTGGTTCTATTAGATCTATCAGGATGATGCGGTTCTATTAGATCTGTCAGGATGATGTGGTTCTATTAGATCTATCAGGATGATGTGGTTCCATTAGATCTGTCAGGATGATGTGGTTCTATTAGATCTATCAGGATGATGTGGTTCTGTAAGATCTCTGTCAGGATGATGTGGTTCTATTAGATCTACCAGGATGATGTGGTTCTGTAAGATCTCTGTCAGGATGATGTGGTTCTATTAGATCTATCAGGATGATGTGGTTCTATAAGATCTCTGTCAGGATGATGTGGTTCTATTATATCTATCAGGATGATGTGGTTCTATTAGATCTATCAGGATGATGTGGTTCTATCAGATCTCTGAGATACGATGGACCCTGGACATGAAGAACCTTTTAAGTCAACAGGAGAATTTTAAATTCTATTGTTGATTTAACAGGAAGTCGATGAAGAGAAGCTAAAATAGGAGAAATATGAACTCTAAATCCCGTCAGTACTGTTGCTGCAGCATTTTGGATCAGCTGCAGGGTTGCATGCTCTGCTCATACACCAACGTACCCCCCCTTCCCCTCCCCTGAGTACAAAGCTTCAGCAACAAAGTG